>NC_086447.1:927323321-927330821 GCF_028390025.1 Pseudophryne corroboree
CGAGGGTACACATGTATAAAGGGAAAAAGCCTGAGGTCACCTTTCCGTCCTCATTTCAACTGAGTGAATTGTGTGAAAAGGCTTGGGAATCTCCGGATAGGAGACCACAAGTTCCCAAAAAGGATTCTTATGGCGTATCCCTTTCCACAAACTGATAGGATACGATGGGAATCTTCGCCTAAAGTTGACAAGGTGCTGACACGCTTGTCCAAAAAGGTGGCACTGCCTTCTCAGGATACGGCTTCCCTCAAGGATCCTGCTGATCGCAGGCAGAAAATTACCATGAAGCACATTTACACTCATTCAGGTACTATTGTTAGACCGGCTATGGCGTCGGCCTGGGTTTGTAGTGCGGTTGTTGCATGGGCAGATTCCTCATCTACGGAGATTGACACCTTAGATAGGGATGCCATTCAAATGACCAGAGAGCATATCAGAGATGCTGCCTTGTATATGAGAGATGCTCAGAGAGACATTTGTTTATTAAGCTCCAGAATAAATGCTATGTCTATTTCTGCTAGGCGGCTCTTGTGGACCCAACAGTGGACGGGGGACGCCAATTCTAAGCGGCATATGGAGTCCTTGTCTTACAAAGGGGAGGAGTTGTTTGGAGACGGCCTCTCGGACCTTGTCTCTACTGCTACGGCTGGTAAGTCGAATTTCTTCCCTTATGTCCCCCCGCAGCATACAAAAAAGGCACCTCATTATCAAATGCAGTCCTTTCGTTCCAATAAAAACAAAAAGGTACGGGGATCGTCCTTTGTTGCCAGAGGGAAAGGCAGGGGAAAGAAGCTGCACACAGCTAGTTCCCAAGAGCAGAAGTCCTCCCCTGCGTCTGCAAAGTCCACCGCATGACGTTGGGGCTTCCCGGGGGGAGGCAGATCTAGTGGGGGCTCGTCTTCGGTTTTTCAGCCACGTCTGGGTTCACTTGCAGGTGGATCCCTGGGCATTAGAGATTGTTTCTCAGGGAAACAGGCTGGAATTCGAAGACTTGACTCCTCGCCGGTTTTTCAAATCTGCTCTGCCGGCTTCCCCGTCAGAGAGGGAGCTAGGGTTGGCAGCAATCCAAAAATTGTATATTCAACAGGTGATTGTCACAGTTCCTCATCTCCAGCAAGGAGAGGGATATTACGCTACCCTGTTTGTGGTCCCGAAACCGGACGGTTCGGTCCGACCCATTTTAAACCTAAAATCTCTGAACCTGTACTTGAAGAGTTTCAAGTTCAAAATGGAATCACTCAGGGCGGTCATCGCCAGCCTGGAGTGGGGGGATTGGATGGTGTCCCTAGACATAAAAGGATGCTTACCTTCATGTTCCGATATTCCCCCCTCATCAGGCGTTCCTGAGATCTGCAGTACAGGACTGTCACTGCCAATTTCAGACGTTGCCGTTTGGGCTTTCCACAGCCCCGAGGATTTTCACCAAGGTAATAGCGGAAATGATGGTGCTCCTGCGCAGGCAGGGTGTCACAATTATCCCATACTTGGACGATCTCCTCATAAAGGCGAGATCTCGGGAGAAGTTGCTGGTCAGCGTGTCTCTGTCCATGAAGACGTTGCAGTTACACGGCTGGATTCTCAATATACCGAAGTCCCAGCTAGTCCCTACAACGCGTCTGACCTTTTCTCTAACGTCCTAAGTGGATGCTGGGGACTCCGTAAGGACCATGGGGAATAGCGGCTCCGCAGGAGACTGGGCACATCTAAAGAAAGCTTTAGGACTATCTGGTGTGCACTGGCTCCTCCCCCTATGACCCTCCTCCAAGCCTCAGTTAGATCTCTGTGCCCGAACGAGAAGGGTGCACACTAGGGGCTCTCCTGAGCTTCTTAGTGAAAGTTTTAGTTTAGGTTTTTTATTTTCAGTGAGACCTGCTGGCAACAGGCTCACTGCATCGAGGGACTAAGGGGAGAAGAAGCGAACTCACCTGCGTGCAGAGTGGATTGGGCTTCTTAGGCTACTGGACATTAGCTCCAGAGGGACGATCACAGGCCCAGCCTGGATGGGTCCCAGAGCCGCGCCGCCGGCCCCCTTACAGAGCCAGAAGGCAGAAGAGGTCCGGAAAATCGGCGGCAGAAGACGTCCTGTCTTCAACAAGGTAGCGCACAGCACTGCAGCTGTGCGCCATTGCTCTCAGCACACTTCACACTCCGGTCACTGAGGGTGCAGGGCGCTGGGGGGGAGCGCCCTAAGACGCAATAATAAACACCTTGGATGTCAAAAGAATGCATCACATATAGCTCCTGGGCTATATGGATGCATTTAACCCCTGCCAAAATACATAGAAAAACGGGAGATAAGGCCGCCGATAAGGGGGCGGAGCCTATCTCCTCAGCACACTGGCGCCATTTTCCCTCACAGCTCCGTTGGAGGGAAGCTCCCTGTCTCTCCCCTGCAGTCACTACACTACAGAAAGGGTTAAAAAAGAGAGGGGGGCACAAATTAGGCGCAGTATTAAAGATACAGCAGCTATAATGGGAAAAACACTTATATAAGGTTATCCCTGTATATATATATAGCGCTCTGGTGTGTGCTGGCAAACTCTCCCTCTGTCTCCCCAAAGGGCTAGTGGGGTCCTGTCCTCTATCAGAGCATTCCCTGTGTGTGTGCTGTATGTCGGTACGTTTGTGTCGACATGTATGAGGAGAAAAATGATGTGGAGACGGAGCAGATTGCCTGTAATAGTGATGTCACCCCCTAGGGGGTCGACACCTGAGTGGATGAACTGTTAGAAGGAATACGTGACAGTGTCAGCTCTGTATAAAAGACAGTGGTTGACATGAGACAGCCGGCTACTCAGCTTGTGCCTGTCCAGACGTCTCATAGGCCGTCAGGGGCTCTAAAGCGCCCGTTACCTCAGATGGCAGATATAGACGCCGACACGGATACTGACTCCAGTGTCGACGGTGAAGAGACAAATGTGACTTCCAGTAGGGCCACACGTTACATGATTGAGGCAATAAAAAAATGTTATTACACATTTCTGATAATACGAGTACCACCAAAAAGGGGTATTATGTTCGGTGAGGAAAAACTACCTGTAGTTTTCCTGAATCTGAGAAATTAAATGAGGTGTGTGATGATGCGTGGTTTTCCCCCGATAACAACTGATAATTTCTAAAATGTTATTGGCATTATATCCTTTCCCGCCAGAGGTTAGGGTGCGTTGGGAAACACCCCCTAGGGGGGATAAAGCGCTCACACGCTTGTAAGGGCTCTTCCCTCTCCTGAGATGGCCGCCCTTAAGGATCCTGCTGATAGAAAGCAGGAGGGTATCCTAAAATGTATTTACACACATACTGGTGTTATACTGCGACCAACAATCGCCTCAGCCTGGATGTGCAGTGCTGGGTTGGCGTGGTCGGATTCCCTGACTGAAAATATTGATACCCTAGATAGGGACAGTATATTTTTGCCTATAGAGCATTTAAAAGATGCATTTCTATATATGCGTGATGCACAGCGGAATATTTGCCGACTGGCATCAAGTCTAAGTGCGCTGTCCATTTCTACCAGTAGAGGGTTATGGACACGTCAGTGGTCAGGTGATGCATATTCCAAACGGCATTTGGAAGTATTGCCTTATTAAGGGGAGGAGTTATTTGGGGTCGGTCTTTCAGACCTGGTGGCCACGGCAACAGCTGGGAAATCCACGTTTGTACCCCAGGTCGCCTCTCAACATGAGAAGACGCTGTATTATCAGGCGCAGTCTTTTCGTGGACAAGCGGGCAAAAGGTTCCTCATTTCTGCCCCGTGACAGAGGGAAAGGAAAAAGGCTGCAGAAATCAGCCAGTTCCCAGGAACAGAAACCCTCTCCCGCCTCTGCCAAGCCCTCAGTATGACGCTGGGGCTTTACAAGCAGAATCAGGCACGGTGGGGGGCCCGTCTCAATGAATTTCAGCGCGCAGTGGGCTCACTCGCAAGTAGACCCCTGGATCCTTCAGGTGATATCTCAGGGGTACAAATTAGAATTCGAGACGTCTCCCCCTCGCCGTTTCCTAAAGTCGGCTTTACCGATGTCTCCTTCTGACAGGGAGACAGTTTTGGAAGCCATTCACAAGCTGTATTCCCAGCAGGTGATGATCAAGGTACTCCTCCTGCAACAGGGAACGGGGTATTATTCCACACTGTTGTGGTACCGAAGCCGGACGGCTCGGTGAGACCGATTCTAAATCTAAAATCTTTGAACACTTACATACAGAGGTTCAAATTCAAGATTGAGTCACTCAGAGCAGTGATTGCGAACCTGGAAGAAGGGGACTACATGATGTCTCGGGACATCAAGGATGCTTACCTTCATGTCAAAATTTACCCTTCTCACCAAGGGTACCTCAGGTTTATGGTACAGAACTGTCACTATCAGTTCAGACGCTGCCGTATGGATGGTCCACGGCACCCCGGGTCTTTACCAAGGTATTGGCCGAAATGATGATATTCCTTCGAAGGAAGGGAATTTTAGTTATCCCTTACTTGGACGATTCCCTGATAAGGGTAAGATCCAGGGAACAGTTGGAGGTCGGTGTAGCACTATCTCAGGTAGTGTTGCGGCAGCACGATTGGATTCTCAATATTCCAAAATCGCAGCTGGTTCCGACGATTTGTCTTCTGTTCCTAGGGATGATCCTGGACACAGTCCAGAAAAAGGTGTTTCTCCCGGAGGAGAAAGCCAGGGAGTTATCCGAGCTAGTCAGGAACCTCCTAAAACCGAGCCAAGTCTCAGTGCATCAATGCACAAGGGTTCTGGGTAAAATGGTGGCTTCCTACGAAGCAATCCCATTCGGCAGATTCCACGCAAGAACTTTCCAGTGGGACCTGCTGGACAAATGGTCCGGGTCGCATCTTCAGATGCATCAGCGGATAACCCTGTCACCAAGGACAAGGGTGTCCCTCCTGTGGTGGTTGCAGAGTGCTCATCTTCTAGAGGGCCTCAGATTCGGCATTCAGGACTGGGTCCTGGTGACCACGGATGCCAGCCTGCGAGGCTGGGGAGCAGTCACACAGGGAAGGAATATCCAGGGCTTATGGTCAAGCCTGGAGACATCACTTCACATAAATATCCTGAAGCTAAGGGACATTTACAATGCTCTAAGCTTAGCAAGACCTCTGCTTCAAGGTCAGCCGGTGTTGATCCAGTCGGACAACATCACGGCAGTCACCCACGTAAACAGACAGGGTGGCACAAGAAGCAGGAGGGCAATGGCAGAAGCTGCAAGGATTCTTCGCGGGGCGGAAAATCATGTGATAGCACTGTCAGCAGTATTTATTCCGGGAATGGACAACTGGGAAGCAGACTTCCTCAGCACGACCTCCACCCGTGAGAGTGGGGACTTCACCCAGAAGTCTTCCACATAATTATAAACCGTTGGGAAAAACTCGACAGGTATTGCGCCAGGTCAAGGGACCAACAGGCAATAGCTGTAGACGCTCTGGTAACACCGTGGGTGTACCAGTCAGTGTATGTGTTCCCTCCTCTGCCTCTCATACCCAAGGTACTGAGATTGATAAGATGGAGAGGAGTAAGCACTATATTTGTGGCTCCGGATTGGCCAAGAAGGACTTGGTAAACGGAACTTCAAGAGATGCTCACGGAGGATCCGTGGCCTCTACCTCTAAGAAGGGACCTGCTCCAGCAAGGACCCCGTCTGTTCCAAGACTTACCGCGGCTGCGTTTGACAGCAGGGCGGTTGAACGCCGGATCCTGAAGGAAAAAAGGCATTCCGGATGAAGTCATCCCTATCCTGATCAAAGCCAGGAAGGATGTAACCGCAAAACATTATCACCGCATTTGGCGAAAATATGTTGCGTGGTGCGAGGCCAGTAAGGCCCGACTGAGGAAATTCAACTGGGTTGATTCCTACATTTCCTGCAAACAGGAGTGTCTATGGGCCTGAAATTGGGGTCCATTAAGGTTCAAATTTCGGCCCTGTCAGTTTTCTTCCAAAAAGAACTAGCTTCAGTCCCTGAAGTTCAGACGTTTGTAAAAGGGGTACTGCATATACAGCCTCCTTTTGTGCCTCCAGTGGCACTTTGGGATCTCAATGTAGTTTTTGGGTTCCAAAAGTCACATTGGTTTGAACCACTTAAATCTGTGGAGTTAAAATATCTCACATGGAAAGTGGTCATGCTGTTGGCCCTTGCCTGGGCCAGGCGCGTGTCAGAATTGGGGGCTTTATCCTGAAAAAGTCCTTTTCTGATTTTCCATTCGGACAGGGCGGAATTGAGGACTCGTCCTCAGTTTCTCCCTAAGGTGGTTTCAGCGTTTCACCTGAACCAACCTATTGTGGTGCCTGCGGCTACTAGGGACTTGGAGGACTCCAAGTTGCTAGACGTTGTCAGGGCCCTGAAAATATGTTTCCAGGACGGCTGGAGTCAGGAAATCTGACTCGCTGTTATCCTGTATGCACCCAACAAGCTGGGTGCTCCTGCTTCTAAGCAGACTATTGCTCGTTGGATTTGTAGTACAATTCAGCTTGCACATTCTGTGGCAGGCCTGCCACAGCCAAAAATCTGTAAATGCCCACTCCACAAGGAAGGTGGGCTCATCTTGGGCGGCTGCCCGAGGGGTCTCGGCTTTACAACTTTGCCGAGCAGCTACTTGGTCAGGAGCAAATACGTTTGTAAATTCTACAAAATTGATACCCTGGCTGAGCAGGACCTGGAGTTCTCTCATTTGGTGCTGCAGAGTCATCCGCACTCTCCCGCCCGTTTGGGAGCTTTGGTATAATCCCCATGGTCCTTACGGAGTCCCCAGCATCCACTTAGGACGTTAGAGAAAATAAGAATTTACTTACCGATAATTCTATTTCTCGTAGTCCGTAGTGGATGCTGGGCGCCCATCCCAAGTGCGGATTGTCTGCAATACTGGTACATAGTTATTGTTACCAAAAAATCGGGTTATTGCTGTAGTGAGCCATCTTTTCAGAGGCTCCTTCGTTGTTATCATACTGTTAACTGGGTTCAGATCACAGGTTATACGGTGTGATTGGTGTGGCTGGTATGAGTCTTACCCGGGATTCAAAATCCTTCCTTATTGTGTACGCTCGTCCGGGCACAGTATCCTAACTGAGGCTTGGAGGAGGGTCATAGGGGGAGGAGCCAGTGCACACCAGATAGTCCTAAAGCTTTCTTTAGATGTGCCCAGTCTCCTGCGGAGCCGCTATTCCCCATGGTCCTTACGGAGTCCCCAGCATCCACTACGGACTACGAGAAATAGAATTAACGGTAAGTAAATTCTTATTTTTGGGCCTGATTCTAGACACGGACCAGAAAAAGGTTTTTCTTCCGATCGAAAAGGTACAGAAGCTCATAGCCCTGGTCAGGGCCCTATTAAAACCAAAAAAGGTTTCAGTGCATCATTGCACGCGGGTCCTGGGGAAGATGGTGGCTTCATACGAGGCCATCCCTTTCGGCAGGTTCCATGCGAGGACTTTTCAATGGGACCTCTTGGACAAGTGGTCCGGGTCCCATTTACAAATGCATCGAAGGATCACCCTGTCTCCCAA